>NC_071402.1:161403202-161428043 GCF_017976375.1 Cuculus canorus
GTGGGGTCAAAGGGATCGTGGGGTCAAAGGGGACCGTGGGGTCAAAGGGGATCGTGGTTGGACCTCCATCCATGGTTGAACCTCAGTCCATGGTTGAACCTCAGTCCATGGTTGAACCTCCATCCATGGTTGAACCTCAGTCCATGGTTGAACCTCCGTCCATGGTTGAACCTCCATCCATGGTTGAACCTCAGTCCATGGTTGAACCTCAATCCATGGTTGAACCTCAGTCCATGGTTGAACCTCCATCCATGGTTGAACCCCAATCCATGGTTGGACCTCAATCCATGGTTGAACCTCCATCCATGGTTGAACCTCAGTCCATGGTTGAACCTCCATCCATGGTTGAACCTCCATCCATGATTGAACCTCCGTCCATGGTTGAACCTCAGTCCATGGTTGAACCTCAGTCCATGGTTGAACCCCAATCCATGGTTGAACCTCCGTCCATGGTTGAACCTCCATCCATGGTCGAACCTCCATCCATGGTTGAACCTCAGTCCATGGTTGAACCTCCATCCATGGTTGAACCTCCATCCATGGTTGAACCTCCGTCCATGGTAGAACCTCAGTCCATGGTTGAACCTCAGTCCATGGTAGAACCTCCGTCCATGGTAGAACCTCAATCCATGGTTGAACCTCAGTCCATGGTTGAACCTCAGTCCATGGTTGAACCTCAGTCCATGGTTGGTCCTCCATCCATGGTTGAACCTCCATCCATGGTTGAACCTCCGTCCATGGTAGAACCTCAGTCCATGGTTGAACCTCAGTCCATGGTTGAACCTCAGTCCATGGTTGAACCTCAATCCATGGTTGAACCTCCGTCCATGGTTGAACCTCAGTCCATGGTTGAACCTCCATCCATGGTTGAACCTCTGTCCATGGTTGAACCTCCATCCATGGTTGAACCTCCGCCCATGGCTGAAGGTCCGCCCATGGCTGAAGGTCCTCCCATGGCTGAAGGTCCTCCCATGGCTGAAGGTCCTCCCATGGCTGAAGGTCCCCGTTGTCCTCAGGCGCTGCCGTGGTCTCCTCCGGTGCATCTCCTGCCCCGTGCGGTGCAGCTGCGTCACCTCCGCATCGTCCCCCTGGAGCTCCACCACCGCCGGGCGCTGCGCCTCGAGCTCCTCGGCTGCCCCACAGGTGGGGCGTGGGGTGGGGTGGGGTGGGAGAAGGTCCTCTCTCCCCACCGGGGGTTGGGGGGGATCGGAGCGGTCAATGCCACCTCTGCCCCACAGTGACCACCACCACCACCACCGGGGCACCACCAGAGGAGACACCGGGGGTGGAGGTGGTGATGGAGACACCATGGATGGAGACACCAAGAGTGGAGACACCAGGGGTGGAGACACCAGGGATGGAGACACCATGGATGGAGACACCAAGGGTGGAGACACCAGGGGTGGAGACACCAGGGATGGAGACACCATGGATGGAGACCACAGGGATGGAGACACCAAGAGAGGAGACATCATGGATGGAGACACCAGGAGTGGAGGTGGTGATGGAGACACCATGGATGGAGACACCATGGATGGAGACACCAAGAGTGGAGACACCAAGAGAGGAGACACCATGGATGGAGACCACGGGGATGGAGACACCATGGACGGAGACACCAGGGATGAAGGTGGTGATGACACCATGGATGGAGACACCAAGAGCGGAGACACCAAGAGTGGAGGTGGTGACGGAGACACCAGAGATGGAGATGGAGGGGACATTGTGGACACCGTGGATGGAGATGGTGACAACTCCGGTGATGGAGGTGGAGGGGACGCTGTGGACACCATGGATGGAGATGGAGACCCCATGGGTGGAGATGGTGACCCCAGGGATGGAGATGGTGACCCCAGGGATGGAGGTGGTGGGGACTCCAGGAAGACCAAGGATGGAGATGGTGACCTCGGGGATGGAGGTGGAGGGGACACTGTGGACACCATGGGTGGAGATGGGGACCTCAGGGATGGAGACGATGACCCCTGGGATGGAGATGGAGTGGACGTGGTGGACACCATGGGTGGAGATGGAGACGATGGCACCGACGGTGGAGATGGAGGAGATGACGTCGTGGATGGAGATGGAGATGACACCATGGATGGAGACAATGAGGACCCCGGAGCTGCCGGAGCCACCGGGGGTGGAGACGGAGACCCCACGGGGGGAGACAATGACCCCATGGATGGAGATGGTGACCCCATGGATGGAGACGATGGTTCCAGGGGTGGAGGTGGAGACCCCATGGATGGAGATGGAGACGATGACCCCATGGATGGAGATGACCCCAGAGCTGCCGATGCCACCAGAGATGGAGACGGTGACCCCACAGATGGAGACAATGACCCCATGGATGGAGACGATGGTTCCAGGGACGGTGGTGGAGACCCCATGGATGGAGACAATGGTTCCAGGGGTGGAGGTGGAGACCCCATGGATGGAGATGGAGACCCCACAGGTGGAGACGATGACCCCATGGATGGAGACAATGACCCCATGGAAGGAGACGATGACCCCATGGATGGAGATGGAGACGGTGGTGACCCCAGGAATGGAGATGGTGACTCCATCGATGGAGATGACCCCATGGAAGGAGACAATGGTTCCATGGATGGAGACAATGACCTCATGGAAGGAGATGGAGATGGTGGTGACCCCATGGATGGAGACGATGACCCCACGGAAGGAGATGACCCCATGGGTGGAGATGGAGACGGTGGTGACCCCATGGAAGGAGACGATCCCGGAGCTGCCGATGCCACCAGAGATGGAGACCCCAATGACCCCATCGACGATGACCCCAATGACCCCAACATTGTGGGTTGGGGGTCGCTGTGGGGCAGAGGATCTATGGGGCAGAGGAGGCTGTGGGGCAGAGGTTCTATGGGGCAGAGGATCTATGGGGCAGAGGGGGCTGTGGGGCAGAGGTTCTATGGGGCAGAGGATCTATGGGGCAGAGGGGGCTGTGGGTCAGGGGTTCTATGGGGCAGAGGAGGCTGTGGGGCAGAGGTTCTATGGGGCAGAGGTTCTATGGGGCAGAGGATCTATGGGGCAGAGGTTCTATGGGGCAGGGGTTCTATGGGGCAGAGGTTCTATGGGGCAGGGGTTCTATGGGGCAGAGGTTCTATGGGGCAGAGGATCTATGGGGCAGAGGGGGCTGTGGGTCAGGGGTTCTATGGGGCAGAGGATCTATGGGGCAGAGGTGGATGTGGGTCAGGGATCCTATGGGGCAGAGGTTCTATGGGGCAGAGGATCTATGGGGCAGAGGATCTATGGGGCAGAGGGGGCTGTGGGTCAGGGGTTCTATGGGTCAGAGGATCTATGGGTCAGGGGGAGCCCTCAGCCCCTCTTCTCCTCCAGCCCCACAGCGCCGGTGACCCCCGAAGGCTCCCACCGCCCTCCAGGTACGACGTGTGGGGCAGAGCGGCGTCTGTGGGGCTGAGGGGGCACCGAGATGGGGTCCATGGGTGGAGTCACTGAGGTTGGGGGACACCAAGAGTGGGGACACCAAGGGTGGGGGTTCCATGGGTGGAGTCTCCAAGGTTGGGGTCTCCAAGGTTGGGGACACCAAGAATGGGGGTTCCAAGAGTGGAGACACCAACGTTGGGGTCCATGGATGGAGTCGCTGAGGTTGGGGGACACCAAGAGTGGAGACACCAAGAGTTGGGGGCTCCATGGTGGTGTCTCCAAGGTTGGGGCCACCAAGATGGGGACATCAAGACAGGGGACACCAAATTTGGGGTCCATGGGTGGAGTCAATGAGGTTGGGAGACACCAAGAATGGGGACACCAAGAGTTGGGGGTTCATGGGTGGTGTCTCCAAGGTTGGGGACACCAAGAATGGGGGTTCCAAGAGTGGAGACACCAACGTTGGGGTTCCATGGGTGGAGTCGTTGAGGTTGGGGAGCACCAAGAATGGGGACACCAAGAGTTGGGGGTTCATGGGCGGAGTCTCCAAGGTTGGGGACACCAAGAATGGGGGTTCCAAGAGTGGAGACACCAACGTTGGGGTTCCATGGTGGTGTCTCCAAGGTTTGGGGACACCAAGAGTGGAGACACCAAGGTTGGGGTTCCATGGGTGGAGTGGCTGAGGTTGGGGTCTCCAAGGTTGGGGACACCAAGATGGGGACACCAAGAGTTGGGGGTTCATGGGTGGAGTCTCCAAGGTTGGAGAGCACCAGGGTTGGGGACACCAAGGCTGAGGTCCATGGGTGGAGTCACTGAGGTTGAGGACACCAAGAGTGGGACACCAAGAGTTGGGGGTTCATGGGTGGTGTCTCCAAGGTTGGGGGACACCAAGAATGGGGGTTCCAAGAGTGGAGACACCAACGTTGGGTTCCATGGGTGGAGTCACTCCATGGAGTCCATGGATGGAGGTTGGGGGACACCAAGAGTGGAGACACCAAAACTTGGGGGTTCCATGGGTGGAGTCTCCAAGGTTGGGGGACACCAAGATGGGGACATCAAGACAGGGGACACCAAATTTGGGGTCCATGGGTGGAGTGGCTGAGGTTGGGGTCACCAAGAATGGGGACACCAAGAGTTGGGGGTTCATGGGCGGAGTCTCCAAGGTTGGGGACACCAAGAACGGGGGTTCCAAGAGTGGAGACACCAACGTTGGGGTCCATGGGTGGAGTCTCCAAGGTTGGGGGACACCAAATTTGGGGTCCATGGGTGGAGTCATTGAGGTTGGGGTCACCAAGGGTGGAGACCCCAAGAGTTGGGGGTTCCATGGTGGTGTCTCCAAGGTTGGGGCCACCAAGATGGGGGTCACTGAGATGATGGGGGTCACCAACATGGGGGACACCAAGATCTGACCCATAGCTCTGCCCCATAGCTCTGCCCCATAGCATCTCCCACCCTGACCCCATCCCTGCCCCATAGCCCCCCCAGATGGGCTCTCCCTGCCCCATAGCCCCCCCAGATGGGCTCTCTCTGCCCCATAGCCCCCCCAGATGGGCCCTCTCTGCCCCATAGCCCCCCCAAACTGGGCTGTCTCTGCCCCATAGCCCCCCAGATGGGCTCTCCCTGCCCCATAGCCCCCCCAGATGGGCTCTCCCTGCCCCATAGCCCCCCCAGATGGACTCTCCCTGCCCCATAGCCCCCCCAGATGGGCTCTCTCTGCCCCATAGCCCCCCCAGATGGGCTCTCCCTGCCCCATAGCCCCCCCAGATGGGCTCTCCCTGCCCCATAGCCCCCCCAGACTGGGCTCTCCCTGCCCCATAGCCCCCCCAGATGGGCTCTCCCTGCCCCATAGCCCCCCCAGATGGGCTCTCTCTGCCCCATAGCCCCCCCAGATGGGCTCTCCCTGCCCCATAGCCCCCCCCAGATGGGCTCTCCCTGCCCCATAGCCCCCCCAGATGGGCTCTCTCTGCCCCATAGCCCCCCCAGATGGGCTCTCCCTGCCCCATAGCCCCCCCAGATGGGCTCTCCCTGCCCCATAGCCCCCCCAGATGGGCTCTCCCTGCCCCATAGCCCCCCCAGATGGGCTCTCTCTGCCCCATAGCCCCCCAGATGGGCTCTCCCTGCCCCATAGCCCCCCCAGATGGGCTCTCTCTGCCCCATAGCCCCCCCAGATGGGCTCTCTCTGCCCCATAGCCCCCCAAACTAGGCTCTCTCTGCCCCATAGCCCCCCAGATGGGCTCTCTCTGCCCCATAGCCCCCCCAGACTGGGCTCTCTCTGCCCCATAGCCCCCCCAGATGGGCTCTCCCTGCCCCATAGCCCCCCCAGACTGGGCTCTCTCTGCCCCATAGCCCCCCCAGATGGGCTCTCTCTGCCCCATAGCCCCCCCAAACTGGGCTCTCTCTGCCCCATAGCCCCCCCAGATGGGCTCTCTCTGCCCCATAGCCCCCCCAGATGGGCTCTCTCTGCCCCATAGCCCCCCCAGATGGGCTCTCTCTGCCCCATAGCCCCCCCAGATGGGCTCTCCCTGCCCCATAGCCCCCCCAGATGGGCCCTCCCTGCCCCATAGCCCCCCCAGATGGGCTCTCCCTGCCCCATAGCCCCCCCAGATGGGCTCTCCCTGCCCCATAGCCCCCCCAGATGGGCTCTCTCTGCCCCATAGCCCCCCCAGATGGGCTCTCTCTGCCCCATAGCCCCCCAGATGGGCTCTCCCTGCCCCATAGCCCCCCCAGATGGGCTCTCTCTGCCCCATAGCCCCCCAGATGGGCTCTCCCTGCCCCATAGCCCCCCCAGATGGGCTCTCCCTGCCCCATAGCCCCCCCAGATGGGCTCTCTCTGCCCCATAGCCCCCCCAGACTGGGCTCTCCCTGCCCCATAGCCCCCCCAGATGGGCCCTCCCTGCCCCATAGCCCCCCCAGATGGGCTCTCCCTGCCCCATAGCCCCCCCAGATGGGCTCTCTCTGCCCCATAGCCCCCCCAGACTGGGCTCTCCCTGCCCCATAGCCCCCCCAGATGGGCTCTCTCTGCCCCACATCGCCCCATCTCTCCCCCCAGCCCTTCGCTGCCCCCCAGGCCAGCGGTCCCCGGCGTGTGGGGCGCCCCACTTGGGGGGCTCAGTGGGGTGCGAGGGGGGGGACTGCACCCCCGGGACCCCCCTGGACCGCGACCGCTGCCGCACAGTGAGAGCCGCCCCACAGCTGCCCCACACATCCCCCGGGGGGGGCTGGGAGCCCAACTTGGGGGGCAGAAGGGGGACTTGGGGGGCTGGGAGCTCAACTTAGGGGGTGAAAGGGGGATTTGGGGGTCCCTTGTGGGGCGCTGTGGGTCACTTGGGGGTCGCTGTGGGTCCCTTGTGGGGCACTGTGGGTCCCTTGTGGGTCACTTGTGGGGCGCTGTGGGTCACTTGGGGGTCACTTGGGGGTCTTTGGGGGTCCCTTGTGGGGCGCTGTGGGTCTTTGGGGGTCTTTGGGGGTCCCTTGTGGGGCGCTGTGGGTCTTTGGGGGTCTTTGGGGGTCCCTTGTGGGGCGCTGTGGGTCACTTGGGGGTCTTTGGGGGTCACTTGTGGGGTGCTGTGGGTCACTTGGGGGTCCTTTGTGGGTCGCTTTGGGTCACCTGGGAGTCTTTGGGGGTCACTTGTGGGGCGCTGTGGGTCCCTTGGGGGTCTTTGGGGGTCACTTGGGGGTCTCTGTGGGTCCCTTGTGGGGCGCTGTGGGTCACTTGTGGGTCCCTTGTGGGGCACTTGGGGGTCTTTGGGGGTCCCTTGTGGGGCGCTGTGGGTCACTTGGGGGTCTTTGGGGGTCCCTTGTGGGGCGCTGTGGGTCACTTGGGGGTCTTTGGGGGTCACTTGTGGGGCGCTGTGGGTCACTTGTTGGTCAGTTGTGGGTCACTTGGGGGTCACTGTGGGTCACTTGTGGGTCTCTGTGGGTCACTTGTGGGGCGCTGTGGGTCACTTGGGGGTCGCTGTGGGTCACTTGGGGGTCTTTGGGGATCACTTGGGGGTCGCTGTGGGTCCCTCGTGGGTCACTGTGGGTCACTTGTGGGTCGCTGTGGGTCAGCGCTGCCCCTGTCCGCTGCGGCCATCGCTGCTCGCTGCTCTCGGGGCTCCCCCCGCGCCCCCCAAGTCGGAGCTGCCGCCGGGGGGGACCGTGAGGGGCCCCTGCGGCCACTGGTGAGACCCTGACCCACACATTGACCCATAGATTGACCCATAGATTGACCCATAGCGACCATAGAGACCATAGAGACCATAGAGACCCATAGGGACCATAGAGACCATAGAGACCATAGAGACCCATAGAGACCCATAGAGACCCATAGAGACCCATAGAGACCATAGAGACCCAGAGAGACCCATAGAGACCCATAGAGACCATAGAGACCATAGAGACCATAGAGACCCATAGAGACCCATAGGGACCCATAGAGACCATAGAGACCCACAGAGACCCATAGAGACCATAGAGACCCATAGAGACCCATAGAGACCATAGAGACCCATAGAGACCCATAGAGACCCATAGAGACCATAGAGACCCATAGAGACCCATAGAGACCCATAGAGACCATAGAGACCCATAGAGACCCATAGAGACCCATAGAGACCCATAGAGACCATAGAGACCCATAGAGACCATAGAGACCCATAGGGACCCATAGAGACCATAGAGACCATAGAGACCATAGAGACCCATAGAGACCCATAGAGACCATAGAGACCCCATAGAGACCCATAGAGACCCATAGAGACCCATAGAGACCATAGAGACCCATAGGGACCCATAGAGACCATAGAGACCATAGAGACCCATAGAGACCCATAGAGACCATAGAGACCCATAGAGACCCATAGAGACCATAGAGACCCATAGGGACCCATAGAGACCCATAGAGACCATAGAGACCATAGAGACCCATAGAGACCCATAGAGACCATAGAGACCATAGAGACCATAGAGACCCATAGAGACCCATAGAGACCCATAGAGACCATAGAGACCCATAGGGACCCATAGAGACCCATAGAGACCATAGAGACCATAGAGACCCATAGAGACCCATAGAGACCATAGAGACCCATAGGGACCCATAGAGACCCATAGAGACCCATAGAGACCCATAGAGACCATAGAGACCCAGAGAGACCCATAGAGACCCATAGAGACCATAGAGACCATAGAGACCATAGAGACCCATAGAGACCCATAGGGACCCATAGAGACCCAGAGAGACCCATAGAGACCCATAGAGACCATAGAGACCATAGAGACCATAGAGACCCATAGAGACCCATAGGGACCCATAGAGGCCATAGAGACCCATAGAGACCCATAGAGACCATAGAGACCCATAGAGACCCATAGAGACCATAGAGACCATAGAGACCCATAGGGACCCATAGAGACCATAGAGACCATAGAGACCCATAGAGACCCATAGAGACCCATAGAGACCCATAGAGACCATAGAGACCCATAGAACAATGCAGAGACTCTGCCCCCCACCCTGTCACCCCCATCCCCTGCCCCACACCCCCTGCCCCATAGCCCCCCTCCTGCCCCATGGCGCCCATCCTGCCCCATAGCCCTTCTCCTGCCCCACTCCCTGCCCCATTGCCCCACTCCCTGCCCCATGGTGCCCATCCTGCCCCATAGCCCCACATCCTGCCCCATAGCCCCTCTCCTGCCCCTCTCCTGCCCCACAGCCCTCCTCCTACCCCACAGCCCCTCTCCTGCCCCACAGCCCTCCTCCTGCCCCATAGCCCTTCTCCTGCCCCATAGCCCCACTCCCTGCCCCATAGCCCCCTCCCGCCCCACAACCCCTCTCCTGCCCCATAGCCCCACACCCCATAGCCCCCCTCCAGCCGCATAGACCCTCTCCTGCCCCATTGCCCCACTCCCTGCCCCACAGCCCCTCTCCTGCCCCTCTCCTGCCCCATAGCCCCCTTCCTGCCCCACAGCCCCTCTCCTGCCCCATAGCCCCCCTCCTGCCCCACACCTGCCCCACACCTGCCCCACACCGGCAGCACCTGCGCCGTGGGGCGGCTGCTCTGCTCGCGGCTGCGCTGCCGGTGGGGCCCATGGGGGCCGTGGGGTCGGTGCAGCCCCACCTGTGGGGGTTTGGGGGTCACCACGCGCCGGCGGAGCTGCTCCGGACCCCCCGGACGGTGCGAGGGACCCTCCCGAGACAGCGCCTTCTGCACCACCGCCCCATGTCCTGGTGAGGCCCACAGAGCGCCTGCGGCTCCGTCCGTCCCCACCCCATCATCTCCATCCCCATCATCTCCATCTCCACCTCCACCCACATCTCCATCTCCATCCCCATCCCCATCCCCATCTCCATCCCCATCTCCATCTCCATCCCCATCTCCATCTCCATCTCCATCCCCATCTCCATCTCCATCTCCATCCCCATCCCCATCCCCATCTCCATCCCCATCTCCATCCCCATCTCCATCCCCATCCCCATCCCCATCTCCATCCCCATCCCCATCTCCATCCCCATCCCCATCCCCATCTCCATCTCCATCTCCATCTCCATCCCCATCTCCATCTCCATCTCCATCTCCATCCCCATCCCCATCCCCATCCCCATCCCCATCCCCATCTCCATCCCCATCCCCATCCCCATCTCCATCTCCATCCCCATCTCCATCCCCATCCCCATCCCCATCTCCATCTCCATCCCCATCCCCATCTCCATCCCCATCCCCATCCCCATCTCCATCCCCATCTCCATCCCCATCCCCATCTCCATCCCCATCTCCATCCCCATCTCCATCCCCATCCCCATCCCCATCTCCATCTCCATCCCCATCCCCATCTCCATCCCCATCCCCATCCCCATCTCCATCCCCATCCCCATCCCCATCCCCATCCCCATCCCCATCCCCATCCCCATCTCCATCCCCATCTCCATCCCCATCCCCATCCCCATCTCCATCTCCATCCCCATCTCCATCCCCATCCCCATCTCCATCTCCATCCCCATCTCCATCCCCATCTCCATCCCCATCCCCATCCCCATCCCCATCCCCATCCCCATCTCCATCCCCATCCCCATCTCCATCCCCATCCCCATCCCCATCTCCATCTCCATCT
The DNA here is from genome assembly GCF_017976375.1 of Cuculus canorus. Classification (NCBI taxonomy): domain Eukaryota; kingdom Metazoa; phylum Chordata; class Aves; order Cuculiformes; family Cuculidae; genus Cuculus; species Cuculus canorus. Next base: position 161,413,700 of record NC_071402.1, read on the forward strand.
CCATCTCCATCCCCATCTCCATCTCCATCTCCATCTCCATCCCCATCCCCATCCCCATCCCCATCCCCATCCCCATCTCCATCCCCATCCCCATCCCCATCTCCATCCCCATCTCCATCCCCATCCCCATCCCCATCCCCATCCCCATCTCCATCCCCATCTCCATCCCCATCCCCATCCCCATCCCCATCCCCATCTCCATCCCCATCTCCATCCCCATCCCCATCTCCATCCCCATCTCCATCCCCATCCCCATCCCCATCCCCATCTCCATCTCCATCCCCATCTCCATCCCCATCTCCATCCCCATCCCCATCCCCATCCCCATCCCCATCCCCATCTCCATCCCCATCCCCATCTCCATCCCCATCCCCATCCCCATCCCCATCCCCATCCCCATCTCCATCTCCATCCCCATCCCCATCTCCATCCCCATCTCCATCCCCATCCCCATCCCCATCCCCATCCCCATCCCCATCCCCATCCCCATCTCCATCCCCATCTCCATCCCCATCCCCATCCCCATCCCCATCCCCATCCCCATCCCCATCCCCATTCCCATTCCCATCCCTACGGATCCCTCCGGTGCCGTTGTCTCCTCTCCACCATCCCTTTCTCTTTCCGGCAGTGGTGGCCGCTCCAACGCCTCCGGAGCCCAACGGGACCATCGCGGGTGAGGGGACACTGCTCAGGGGCCCCTTTGGGTGGAGTCCATCCCATCTCCTTCTCTTTCCCCATTTCCATCTCCTTCCCCACCTCCATATCCTCCATCTCCATTTCTATCATCTCCATCTCCTCCATCTCCTCCATCTCCTTCCCCACCTCCATCTCCTCCATCTCCTCCATCTCCTCCATCTCCTCCATCTCCACCTCCTCCATCTCCTCCACCTCCATTTCTATCCCCATCTCCTCCATCTCCACCATCTCCTCCATCTCCATCTCCTCCATCTCCATCTCCTCCATCTCCTCCATCTCTATCTCCATCTCCTCCATCTCCTCCACCTCCACCCCTGTCTCAGCCCCTCCACCTCCATCTCCACCATCTCCACCAGCTCTGCCCCATGGCATTGTGGGTCCCACCCCACCAGGCGCGGTTCCCCCCGGCCGTGACCTCTGGTGGGTTTGGGGCTTCACCACCGTCTCTTTCCCCCCTCAGTGGTTTCCGTCTCCTCGCCGGCGCCCAACGGCACCATGGAAGGTGAGGGACCATCTCCGTCTCCATCCCCTCCATCCCCACCATCTCCTGATCACCATCCGCACCATCTGCATCCCCACAACCTCCGTCCCCGTCTTTTCCATCTCCATCGCCTCCATCCTCACCATCTCAAGCGCCGCCATTCCCTTCTCCATCCACACTGTCTCTATCCTCATCCCCTCCACCATCTCCATCTCCTCCACCTCCATCCCCATCTCCTCCATCTCTATCTGCATCTCATCTCCACCTCCATCTCCACCATCTCCACCATCTCCACCATCTCCACCATCTCCACCATCTCTATCTCCATCTCCTCCATCTCCACCTGCATCTCCTCCACCTCCATCTCAACCATCTCCACCATCTCCATCTCCTTCATCTCCTCCATCTCATCTCCATCTTTATCTCCATCTCATCTCCACCATCTCCATCTCCTCCATCCCCATCCCCATCCCCATCCCCATCTCCATCCCCATCTCCATCCCCATCTCCATCCCCATCTCCATCCCCATCCCCATCTCCATCCCCATCTCCATCCCCATCTCCATCCCCATCCCCATCCCCATCTCCATCCCCATCCCCATCCCCATCTCCATCTCCATCCCCATCCCCATCCCCATCCCCATCTCCATCCCCATCTCCATCCCCATCTCCATCCCCATCTCCATCTCCATCCCCATCCCCATCTCCATCCCCATCTCCATCCCCATCTCCATCTCCATCCCCATCTCCATCCCCATCCCCATCTCCATCCCCATCTCCATCCCCATCTCCATCCCCATCCCCATCCCCATCTCCATCCCCATCTCCATCCCCATCTCCATCTCCATCCCCATCCCCATCCCCATCCCCATCTCCATCCCCATCCCCATCTCCATCCCCATCTCCATCCCCATCCCCATCTCCATCCCCATCTCCATCCCCATCTCCATCCCCATCCCCATCTCCATCCCCATCCCCATCTCCATCCCCATCTCCATCCCCATCTCCATCCCCATCCCCATCTCCATCCCCATCCCCATCCCCATCCCCATCTCCATCCCCATCTCCATCCCCATCTCCATCCCCATCCCCATCTCCATCCCCATCTCCATCCCCATCCCCATCTCCATCCCCATCTCCATCCCCATCCCCATCTCCATCCCCATCTCCATCCCCATCTCCATCCCCATCCCCATCTCCATCTCCATCCCCATCCCCATCCCCATCTCCATCCCCATCCCCATCTCCATCCCCATCTCCATCTCCATCCCCATCCCCATCTCCATCCCCATCTCCATCCCCATCTCCATCTCCATCCCCATCTCCATCCCCATCCCCATCTCCATCCCCATCTCCATCCCCATCTCCATCCCCATCCCCATCCCCATCTCCATCCCCATCTCCATCCCCATCTCCATCCCCATCCCCATCCCCATCCCCATCTCCATCCCCATCCCCATCTCCATCCCCATCTCCATCTCCATCTCCATCCCCATCCCCATCTCCATCCCCATCCCCATCTCCATCTCCATCCCCATCTCCATCCCCATCTCCATCCCCATCCCCATCCCCATCCCCATCTCCATCCCCATCCCCATCTCCATCCCCATCTCCATCTCCATCTCCATCCCCATCCCCATCTCCATCCCCATCCCCATCTCCATCCCCATCCCCATCCCCATCCCCATCTCCATCCCCATCCCCATCTCCATCCCCATCTCCATCCCCATCCCCATCTCCATCCCCATCTCCATCCCCATCTCCATCCCCATCCCCATCCCCATCCCCATCTCCATCCCCATCCCCATCTCCATCCCCATCTCCATCTCCATCTCCATCCCCATCCCCATCTCCATCCCCATCCCCATCTCCATCCCCATCCCCATCTCCATCCCCATCTCCATCTCCATCCCCATCTCCATCCCCATCCCCATCCCCATCCCCATCTCCATCCCCATCTCCATCCCCATCTCCATCTCCATCCCCATCCCCATCTCCATCCCCATCCCCATCCCCATCTCCATCCCCATCCCCATCTCCATCCCCATCCCCATCCCCATCTCCATCCCCATCCCCATCTCCATCTCCATCCCCATCTCCATCCCCATCCCCATCTCCATCCCCATCCCCATCCCCATCTCCATCCCCATCCCCATCCCCATCCCCATCCCCATCCCCATCCCCATCTCCATCTCCATCCCCATCTCCATCTCCATCCCCATCCCCATCCCCATCTCCATCCCCATCCCCATCTCCATCCCCATCTCCATCCCCATCCCCATCTCCATCTCCATCTCCATCCCCATCTCCATCCCCATCCCCATCCCCATCTCCATCCCCATCTCCATCCCCATCTCCATCTCCATCCCCATCCCCATCCCCATCTCCATCTCCATCTCCATCCCCATCCCCATCCCCATCTCCATCCCCATCTCCATCCCCATCCCCATCCCCATCTCCATCCCCATCTCCATCCCCATCTCCATCTCCATCCCCATCCCCATCCCCATCTCCATCTCCATCTCCATCCCCATCTCCATCCCCATCTCCATCCCCATCTCCATCCCCATCCCCATCCCCATCCCCATCTCCATCTCCATCTCCATCCCCATCCCCATCCCCATCTCCATCCCCATCTCCATCCCCATCCCCATCCCCATCTCCATCTCCATCTCCATCCCCATCCCCATCCCCATCCCCATCCCCATCTCCATCTCCATCTCCATCCCCATCTCCATCCCCATCTCCATCCCCATCTCCATCCCCATCCCCATCCCCATCCCCATCCCCATCCCCATCTCCATCCCCATCCCCATCTCCATCCCCATCCCCATCCCCATCCCCATCCCCATCCCCATCTCCATCCCCATCCCCATCCCCATCCCCATCTCCATCCCCATCCCCATCCCCATCTCCATCTCCATCTCCATCCCCATCCCCATCCCCATCTCCATCCCCATCCCCATCCCCATCTCCATCTCCATCCCCATCTCCATCTCCATCCCCATCTCCATCCCCATCCCCATCTCCATCCCCATCTCCGTCTCAATCCCCATCTCCATCTCCATCTCCATCCCCATCTCCATCCCCATCCCCATCTCCATCCCCATCCCCATCTCCATCCCCATCCCCATCCCCATCCCCATCTCCATCCCCATCCCCATCTCCATCCCCATCCCCATCTCCATCTCCATCTCCATCCCCATCCCCATCCCCATCTCCATCCCCATCCCCATCCCCATCTCCATCTCCATCCCCATCTCCATCCCCATCCCCATCTCCATCCCCATCTCCATCTCAATCCCCATCTCCATCTCCATCTCCATCCCCATCTCCATCCCCATCTCCATCCCCATCTCCATCCCCATCCCCATCTCCATCCCCATCCCCATCTCCATCCCCATCCCCATCCCCATCTCCATCCCCATCCCCATCTCCATCCCCATCTCCATCTCCATCCCCATCTCCATCCCCATCTCCATCCCCATCCCCATCTCCATCTCCATCCCCATCCCCATCTCCATCCCCATCTCCATCCCCATCTCCATCCCCATCCCCATCCCCATCCCCATCCCCATCTCCATCTCCATCCCCATCTCCATCTCCATCCCCATCCCCATCCCCATCCCCATCCCCATCCCCATCTCCATCCCCATCTCCATCCCCATCCCCATCTCCATCCCCATCCCCATCCCCATCTCCATCCCCATCCCCATCCCCATCCCCATCTCCATCCCCATCTCCATCCCCATCCCCATCCCCATCTCCATCTCCATCCCCATCTCCATCCCCATCCCCATCTCCATCCCCATCTCCGTCTCAATCCCCATCTCCATCTCCATCTCCATCCCCATCTCCATCCCCATCCCCATCTCCATCCCCATCCCCATCTCCATCCCCATCCCCATCCCCATCCCCATCTCCATCCCCATCCCCATCTCCATCCCCATCCCCATCTCCATCTCCATCTCCATCCCCATCCCCATCCCCATCTCCATCCCCATCCCCATCCCCATCTCCATCTCCATCCCCATCTCCATCCCCATCCCCATCTCCATCCCCATCTCCATCTCAATCCCCATCTCCATCTCCATCTCCATCCCCATCTCCATCCCCATCTCCATCCCCATCTCCATCCCCATCTCCATCCCCATCCCCATCTCCATCCCCATCCCCATCTCCATCCCCATCCCCATCCCCATCTCCATCCCCATCCCCATCTCCATCCCCATCTCCATCCCCATCTCCATCTCCATCCCCATCTCCATCCCCATCCCCATCTCCATCTCCATCCCCATCCCCATCTCCATCCCCATCTCCATCCCCATCTCCATCCCCATCCCCATCCCCATCCCCATCCCCATCTCCATCTCCATCCCCATCTCCATCCCCATCCCCATCCCCATCTCCATCCCCATCTCCATCCCCATCCCCATCTCCATCCCCATCCCCATCCCCATCTCCATCCCCATCCCCATCCCCATCCCCATCCCCATCTCCATCCCCATCTCCATCCCCATCCCCATCTCCATCCCCATCTCCATCCCCATCCCCATCTCCATCCCCATCTCCATCCCCATCTCCATCCCCATCCCCATCTCCACCCCATCCCCATCCCCATCCCCATCCCCATCTCCATCTCCATCCCCATCCCCATCTCCATCCCCATCTCCATCCCCATCTCCATCCCCATCCCCATCTCCATCCCCATCCCCATCTCCATCCCCATCTCCATCCCCATCCCCATCTCCATCCCCATCTCCATCCCCATCTCCATCCCCATCTCCATCCCCATCTCCATCCCCATCCCCATCTCCATCCCCATCTCCATCCCCATCTCCATCCCCATCTCCATCCCCATCCCCATCTCCATCCCCATCCCCATCTCCATCCCCATCCCCATCCCCATCTCCATCCCCATCCCCATCTCCATCCCCATCCCCATCTCCATCCCCATCTCCATCCCCATCTCCATCCCCATCCCCATCCCCATCCCCATCTCCATCTCCATCCCCATCTCCATCCCCATCTCCATCTCCATCTCCATCCCCATCTCCATCTCCATCCCCATCCCCATCTCCATCCCCATCCCCATCCCCATCTCCATCCCCATCCCCATCTCCATCCCCATCCCCATCCCCATCTCCATCCCCATCCCCATCTCCATCCCCATCCCCATCTCCATCCCCATCCCCATCCCCATCTCCATCCCCATCCCCATCTCCATCCCCATCCCCATCTCCATCCCCATCCCCATCTCCATCTCCATCTCCATCCCCATCTCCATCTCCATCCCCATCCCCATCTCCATCCCCATCCCCATCCCCATCCCCATCCCCATCTCCATCTCCATCCCCATCTCCATCCCCATCTCCATCTCCATCCCCATCCCCATCCCCATCTCCATCCCCATCCCCATCTCCATCCCCATCCCCATCCCCATCCCCATCTCCATCCCCATCTCCATCTCCATCCCCATCTCCATCCCCATCTCCATCCCCATCTCCATCTCCATCCCCATCTCCATCCCCATCCCCGTCCCCATCCCCATCTCCATCTCCATCCCCATCTCCATCCCCATCCCCACTTCCATCTCCTCCATCTCCCCCTCCGCCCCTGTCCCGGTGTCCCCTCAGGGGGTGTCCCCTGGGATGGGTTCGGTCCATGGTCGCGGTGGTCCTCGTGCTCAGCGTCGTGCACGGAGCCGTCGTCTCCGGCCACAAAGAGCCGAGGCCGCAGCTGCGCCCGCAGCGAGGGCTGCGCCGGGGAGAGTGCCCAACGGCACCCCTGCAACCTCCCCCTCTGCCGCCGTACTGGGGGGACTGGGGGGGACTGGGAATGGGGGGGATGGGGATACTGGGGGGACTGGGAATGGGGGGGAATGGGGGGGACTGGGGGGGAATGGGGGAATGGGGGAATGGGGGGAATGGGGGGAATGGGGGGAATGGGCGTGACCGGGTGTCAGTGACTTGGGGGTACTGGGGGGTACTGGGGGGTACTGGGGGGTACTGGGGGTGACTGGGGGGACTGGGGAGAACTGGTGGGCACTGGGGGCCACTGGGGTCACTGGGGAGTACTGGGGGTGACCGAGTGTCGGTGACTGGGGGTGACTGGGTGTGACTGGAGGGTACTGGGGGGTTACTGGGGGGCACTGGGGAGTACTGGGGGGTCACTGGGGGGCACTGGGGGGTACTGGGGGTGACTGGGGGTGACTGGGAGGTACTGGGGGGTCACTGGTGGGCACTGGGGAGTACTGGGGGTGACTGGGGGTGACTGGGGGGTACTGGGGGGTCACTGGGGAGCACTAGGGAGTACTGGGGGTGACTGGGGAGTACTGGGGGGTTACTGGGGGGCACTGGGGAGTACTGGGTGTGACTGGGAAGTCACTGGTGGGAAAGTACTGGGAGTCACTGGTGGTCACTGGGGGTCACTGGGAGTCACTGGGGGGTACTGGGGGTGACTGGGTGTCAGTGACTTGGGGGTACTGGGGGTCACTGGGGGTCACTGGGGGGTACTGGGTGTGACTGGGGGTGACTGGGGGTGACTGGGGGTGACTGGTGGGTCACTGGTGGGGGAGTACTGGTGGTGACTGGGGGGTGACTGGTGGGTACTGGTGGGTACTGGTGGTTACTGAGGGGTACTGGTGGTGACAGGGGGGTACTGGGGGGTACTGGGGTTGACTGGGGGGTACTGGGGGGTACTGGGGGGTACTGGGGGTGACTGGGGGTGACTGGGTGTTGGTGACTGGGGGGTACTGGGGGTGACCGGGGGGTACTGGGGGGTACTGGGGGGTACTGGGGGTGACTGTGGGTGACTAGTGGTGACCGGGGGGTACTGGGGGTGACTGGGTGTCGGTGACTGGGGGTGACTGGGGAGAACTAGGGGTACTGGGGTTGACTGGGCTTGACTGGGAGTGACTGTGGGGGTACTGGGGGGTACTGGGTGTCACTGGGTGGTACTGGGTGTCACTGGGTGTCAGTGACTGGGGGTGACTGGTGGGTCACTGGTGGGGGAGTACTGGTGGTGACTGGGGGGTGACTGGGGGTACTGGGGGTCACTGGGGGGGACTGGGGGTGACTGGGGGTGACTGGGGGTACTGGGGGTCACTGGGGAGTACTGGGGGTGACTGGGGGTGACTGGGGGTACTGGGGGTCACTGGGGAGTACTGGGGGTGACTGGGGGTGACTGGGGAGTACTGGGGGTGACTGGGGGGTACTGGGGGTGACTGCGTGTCAGTGACTGGGGGTGACTGGGAGTGACTGGGGGTGACTGGGGGGTACTGGGGAGTACTGGGGGTGACTGGGGGTGACCAGGTGTCACTGGGAGTGACTGGGTGTTGGTGACTGGGAGTGACTGGGGGTGACTGGGGGTGACTGGGGAGTACTGGGGGTGACTGGGGAGAACTGGGGGGTACTGGGAGTGATTGGGTGTCGGTGACTGGGGGGTACTGGGGGTGACTGGTGGTGTCTGGGGGTCACTGGGGAGTACTGGGGGAGACTGGGTGTACGTGACTGGGGAGTACTGGGGGTCACTGGGGGTGACTCGTGGGTACTGGGGGGTACTGGTGATGACTGGTGGGTACTGGGGGGTACTGGGGGTCACTGGGGGGTACTGGGGGTGACTGGTGGTGACTGGTGGGTACTGGTGGGTACTGGTGGGTACTGGTGTGTACTGGTGTGTACTGTTGGTGACGGGGGTCCCTGCCCCCCAGCTCCCCCGTGCCGGGGCGGCGGCTGTGACTGCGCGTGGGCGCCGTGGGGTCCGTGGGGCGCCTGCAGCCGCAGCTGCGGGGGGGGCTCCCAGCGCCGCCTGCGCGCCTTCACCCCCCCGGGCCCGGGGGGACGGTGGTGCCCCCACATCCGCACCGCCTTCACCCAACGGCGCCCCTGCGGCCTTCGCCCCTGCCGGGGTGCGGGAACGGGGGGATATTGGGGGGCACTGGGGGGGAATGGGGGGAATGGGGGGGAATGGGGGGAGAATGGGGGGGAATGGGGCAATTGGGGGGGGAATGGGGGGAACTGGGGGGGAATGGGGGGAATGGGGGGAATGGGGGGAGAATGGGGGGAATGGGGGCAACTGGGGGGGCATGGGGGCAACTGGGGGGAACTGGGGGAACTGGGGGGGAATGGGGCAATTGGGGGGATATTTGGGGGAGAATGGGGCAATTGAGTGGGAGAATGGGGCAATTGGGGGGAGAATGGGGGAGAATGGGGCAATTCGGGGGAGAATGGGGCAATTGGGGGGATAATGGGGCATTTCAGGGGCAATTGGGGGGAGAATGGGTCTCTATGGGTCTGGGGGGTCCCTGGGGGAGTCTCTATGGGTCCCTATGGGTCTCTATGGGTCGGAGGGGTCCCTATGGGTCGCTATGGGTCTCTGTGGGTCGCAGTGGACGGCTCGTGGTCGCCATGGGAGGGTCCCTGGGGGGGTCCTTGTGGGTCTGGGGGTCGCTATGGGTCTCTATGGGTCGCTATGGGTCTCTATGGGTCTCTATGGGTCGCTATGGGTCTCTGTGGGTCGCAGTGGACGGCTCGTGGTCGCCGTGGGGGGGTTCCTAGGGGGGTCCCTATGGGTCTGGGGGTCCCTGGGGGGGTCCTTATGCGTCCTTATGGGTTGCTATGGGTCGCTATGGGTCCCTATGGGTCTCTATGGGTCTCTATGGGTCCCTATGGGTCTCTATGGGTCTGGGGGGGTCCGTATGGGTCCCTATGCGTCTCTATGGGTCCCTATGGGTCCCTATGGGTCCCTATGGATCTCTATGGGTCCCTATGGGTCTCTATGGGTCTCTATGGGTCTGAGGGGTCCCTATGGGTCCCTATGGGTCTCTATGAGTCGCTATGGGTCCCTATGGGTCCCTATGGGTCGCTATGGGTCTCTGTGGGTCTGAGGGGTCGCTATGGGTCGCTATGGGTCTCTATGGGTCTGAGGGGTCTCTATGGGTCCCTATGGGTCGCTATGGGTCCCTATGGGTCTGGGGGGTCCCTGTGGGTCCCTATGGGTCGCTGTGGGTCGCTATGGGTCTCTGTGGGTCTGAGGGGTCGCTATGGGTCGCTATGGGTCTCTATGGGTCTGAGGGGTCGCTATGGGTCTGGGGGGTCCCTATGGGTCTCTATGGGTCGCTATGGGTCTCTATGGGTCGCTATGGGTCGCTATGGATCCCTATGGGTCTCTATGGGTCTGAGGGGTCTCTATGGTCTCTATGGTCTCTATGGGTCTCTATGGGTCCCTATGGGTCTCTATGGGTCTCTATGGGTCTCTATGGTCTCTATGGGTCTGAGGCGTCTCTATGGGTCTCTATGGGTCTGAGGCGTCTCTATGGGTCTGGGGGGTCCCTATGGGTCTCTATGGGTCTGGGGGGTCCCTATGGGTCTCTATGGGTCGCTATGGGTCTCTATGGTCTCTATGGGTCTGAGGCGTCTCTATGGGTCTGAGGGGTCCCTATGGGTCTCTATGGGTCGCTATGGGTCTCTATGGGTCGCTATGGGTCCCTATGGGTCTCTATGGGTCTGAGGGGTCCCTATGGGTCTCTGTGGGTCGCTATGGGTCTCTATGGGTCGCTATGGGTCTCTATGGGTCGCTATGGGTCCCTATGGGTCTCTATGGGTCTGAGGGGTCCCTATGGGTCTCTATGGTCTCTGTGGGTCTCTATGGGTCCCTATGGGTCTCTATGGGTCGCTATGGGTCTCTATGGATCTCTATGGTCTCTATGGGTCTCTATGGGTCGCTATGGGTCCCTATGGGTCTCTATGGGTCTCTATGGGTCCCTATGGGTCTCTATGGTCTCTGTGGGTCTCTATGGGTCCCTATGGGTCTCTATGGGTCTCTATGGTCTCTATGGGTTTGAGGCGTCTCTATGGGTCTGGGGGGTCCCTATGGGTCTCTATGGGTCTCTATGGGTCTCTATGGGTCTCTATGGGTCTCTATGGTCTCTATGGGTCTGAGGGGTCCCTATGGGTCTGGAGGGTCCCTATGGGTCCCTATGGGTCCCTATGGGTCTCTATGGGTCTCTATGGGTCTGGGGGGTCCCTATGGGTCTCTATGGGTCTCTATGGGTCCCTATGGGTCGCTGTGGGTCGCTATGGGTCTCTGTGGGTCGCAGTGGACGGTTCGTGGTCGCCGTGGTCGCGGTGGTCCCCGTGTGACCGTCCGTGCGGGGGGGGTCGCTCCGAGCGGAGCCGCTCCTGCAGCCGCCCCCCCCCCCAGAACGGGGGGCGCCCCTGTGCGGGACCCCCCCGAGCGCTGCGGGGCTGCAACGGACACCCCTGCGGTGAGGGGGGGGCATGGGGGGGGGGCTGGGGGGGTGAGGGGGGGCGAGGGGAGTGAGGGGGGGGGCATGGGGGGGTCTTGGGGGGGGCACGGGGGGGGGCTGAGAGGGGGCCATGGGGGGGCTGAGGGGGGGCACAGGGGGGGCATGGGGGGCTGAGGGAGGGCACAGGGGGGGCATGGGGGGCTGAGGGGGGGCACAGGGAGGGCACGGGGGGTTGAGGGGAGGTCTGAGGGGGGGGCATGGGGGGGGCACGGGGGGGCTGAAGGGGGATCTGAGGGGGGGCACAGGGGGGCCATGAGGGGGACATGGGGGGGTGAGGGGTGGGGGGACATGGGGGATGGCTGTGGGGGGGGTCTTGGGGTCATTGGGGGGTTGGGTGGCAAAAGGGGGGTTGGGGGGTTTGGGGGGACATGGGGGGCACGGGGAGGGGTTGGGGGGGGTTGGGGGTCACAGGAGATATTGGGGGGGTCGGGGGACATGGGGATAAAGGGGGTATTGGGGGACACCGGTGGAGGCTGAGGGTGACTGGGGGTCACTGGGACAACTGGGGGGCACTGGGGGGGCACTGACTGGGGGGCACTGGGGGGACTGGGGGTGACTGGTGGTGACTGGGGGGCACTGGGGGAGATTGGGGGTGACTGGGGGGCACTGGTGCTGACTGGGGGCACTGGGGGAGATTGGGGGTCACTGGGGGGCACTGGTGTGGACTGGAGGGCACTGGGGGCACTGGGGGGTACTGGGGGGCACTGGTGGTGACTGGGGGGCACTGGGGGTGATTGGGGGGCACTGGGGGTGACTGGGGGGCACTGGGGGGCACTGGGGGTCACTGGTGTGACTGGGGGGCACTGGGGGTGATTGGGGGGCACTGGAGGGCACTGGGGGGGACTGGGGGTCCCTGGGGGTCCCTGGTGCTGACTGGGGGGCACTGGGGGTGACTGGGGGGCACTGGGGGTACTGGGGGGCACTAGTGTGACTGGAGGGCACTGGGGGCACTGGTGTGACTGGGGGGCACTGGGGGTGACTGGGGGGCACTGGGGGTCACTGGGGGTCACTGGTGTGACTGGGGGGCACTGGGAGCATTGGGGGGCACTGGGGGGCACTGGTGTTGACTGGGGGGCTCTGGGAGGCACTGGGGGGCACTGGGGAGCATTGGAGGGTATTGGTGGTAACTGGGGGGCACTGGGGGTGATTGGGGGGTACTGGGGGGCAGTGGGGGTGACTGGGGGGCACTGGGGGGCTCTGGGGGTCCCTGGTGTGACTGGGGGGCACTGCGGGGCACTGGGGGGCACTGGGGGGCACTGGGAGCATTGGGGGTGACTGGGGGTCCCTGGTGCTGAGTGGGGGTCCCTGGGGGTCCCTGGTGTGACTGGGGGTCCCTGGGAGCATTGGGGGTCCCTGGGGGTCCCTGGTGCTGACTGGGGGGCGCTGGTGGTCACTGGTGTGACTGGGGGGCACTGGGGGTCCCTGGGGGTCACTGGGGGTCCCTGGGGGTCCCTGGGAGCATTGGGGGTCCCTGGGGGTCCCTGAGCGGGGGTGGGTGGTGCTCAGCCGCGGACGGGCGGTGCCCCCCCGGGCGGGCGGTGGTCCCGTGTGCGCTGCGCTGCCCGCGGAGCTGCCGCGATCTGGGGGGGACCACGGGCTGCGAACCCCCCGAACCGTGCGAGAGCGGCTGCGCCTGCGCCAACGGTGAGGGACAACGGCACCGACACCCCCAAACCCCCCCAAACACCCCAAACACCCCCCAAATCCCACCAAATCCCCCCAAACACCCCCAAATCCCCCCCAAACACCCCCAAACCCCCCCAAACCCCCCCAAACCCCTCCAAACCCCCTCCAACCCCCCCCAAATCCCTCCAAATCCCCTCCAAACCCCCTCCAAACCCCCTCCAAACCCCTCCAAATCCACCCAAACCCCCTCCAAACCCCCCCAAACCCCCTCCAAACCCCCCCAAATCCCCCCAAACCCCTCCAAACCCCCACAAACTCCCCCAAACCCCCTCCAAATACCCCTAAATCCCCTCCAAACCCCCCCAAACCCCACCAAATCCCCCCAAACCCCCTCCAAACCCCCCCAAGCCCCCCCAAACCCCCTCCAAACCCCCCCAAATCCCCCCAAACCCCCTCCAAACCCCCCCAAGCCCCACCAAACCCCTCCAAACCCCCCCAAATCCCCCAAACCCCCTCCAAACCCCCCAAACCCCCCCAAACCCCCTCCAAACCCCTCCAAATCCACCCAAACCCCCTCCAAACCCCCCCAAATCCCCCCAAACCCCTCCAAACCCCCTCCAAACCCCCCCAAATCCCCCAAACCCCCTCCAAACCCCCTTCAAATCCCCTCCAAACCCCCCCAAATCCCCCCAAACCCCCTCCAAACCCCACCAAACCCCACCAAATCCCCCCAAACCCCCTCCAAACCCCCCCAAACCCCCCCAAATCCCTCCAAATTCCCCCAAACCCCCTCCAAACCCCCTTCAAATCCCCCAAACCCCTCCAAACCCCCCCAAACCCCCTCCAAACCCCCTCCAAACCCCCTCCAAATCCCCCCAAACCCCCCCAAATCCCCCCAAACACCCCCAAACACCCCCAAACACCCCAATGTGCAGCTGCAGCCCTGCAGGCAGAGGCAGAGATGCGCTCTACTGCACACAGGGGCGCAGCCATGAACCCCCAAACACCCCCAAACACCCCCAAACACCCTCCAAACCCCCTCCAAACCCCCCCAAACCCCCTCCAAACCCCCCAAACCCCCCCAAACCCCCTCCAAACCCCTCCAAATCCCCCCAAACCCCTCCAAACCCCCTCCAAACCCCCCCAAATCCCCCAAACCCCCTCCAAACCCCCTCCAACCCCCCCAAAACCCCCCAAAACCCTCCAAACCCCCTCCAAACCCCCCCAAATCC